>NW_024540549.1:0-40944 GCF_016647625.1 Suillus subalutaceus | reverse complement strand
GGCGATCTCAACCTGGCTGGGCTGATATGAAATATCTAAAAATGCTCAACCAGTAAAGTGAGTCTTGGCTCTGCCTAGCTGCTATACTTGCAGATGCAAGAACGTTGACCCTAAAGGGGACTGCACTGAAACACAGAACCAGATGAAAGAAAGACCCTTGAAGTGCGATGGATGCGCAAAAGCGCAAGAAGAAAGCGAAGTGAGCGCACTAAGGTAAGCGCGAGCTGGGAACGTGAGCGCTAAGCGCGCGCGTTGTGTGGAGAATACTGATAAGGAAACGGACAAGGAAGCGGATGTGCAAAGCGAGTGCAAACGCAGAGCGAGTGTTATAACGAGCGCGGATAAAGGTCTAGTATAGGCGGATAACGATAACCATTGGAAACACAAGTGCGCCCAAGTGGTGACTACTACTCTAAGGTAAAACCCAATAGCAAGGGAAGTACAGCAAGGGATGTAATAATGATGAAGTAGTAAGTCAGCCCACTTTATACTATGGAAATTGCATCGGAAGCGGAAGGGATAGGAGCAATAAGCGCTATGATAGTAATGACATGTATAACGCTGCAATGCTTGTTACAAACCACAAGGCAAGGGATATGACGTACCAATGAGGCGGATGGACATAGACAGATGTTCCTGGATAGGCGATGCGGGCGCTCAAGCGCGAGAAAGCACGCAAGGTGTGCGTGTGGAAAAGCTGCGTGTTTGTGTGGGAAGTACCGCGCCTATGGCGCGTTTCGCGGGAAAGCTGCGCGTTATGTGTAAAACAACTAGGGACATGATAGAAGTCGAATATAGCTGATGGTGCGAGTTGTGCATTGAAGGCCAATTGCATGAGTTGAAAAGGTGCGAAATGTGCCTATACAGGGCTCAAAAAACCGTCCGTATGTTTTGGCATTTTTCACTATCTAATATTGTGTGAGAACAAACAAATGCCTCAAAAACATGCTTATACCACATTGTAGTATGGCTTCAGGGCTTTCATTTGAGCCCTACACCGTGGAATCGGTGGAGATATGGTGGAGATACAAGGCTCACAAAATGGTGACTCATGCGGACAGTTTTTTGACTCAAGTATTTTACAGTAATAACCAGGTATTCTAGTATTTTGTATGACCTCCCTTGGCTTTAATTACTGCCTCTATCCTTCTAGGCATACTCTCAATTAATTTCTGGCAATCCTCAGCTGTGATCTTCCCCCATTCCACTGCTACTCTCTCCCAAAGCTCCCATACTCCTTTAGGGGGGTTTTCATAGGCTTGAAGCTTTTTCTTGAGTGTTCCCCAGAGATGTTCAATGACATTGACATCAGGAGACTGTGCTGGCCAGTCAAGAACATTGATGATGTTCTTCAAACCATTCCCTAGCTCTTCTGGATGTGTGCTTGGGATCATTTCCTGTTGGAAAATGATATCTTCTTCATCAATCCCTGATTCTGGCCAAGCTAGGCAGCAAGTGGTCATTTAAAAATGTCCACATACTGCTCAGCATTCAATCTTCCCCTCACCCTCAGCAAGCATTCCCACCCATTCCATCCATACAGCCCCATACCATTAAAGAACCTCCTCCAACTTGACAGTCCCCATTAACCTCTCTGTCTGTTAGGCCATCTCCCTTCTTTTTCCATACTAACACCTTCCCATCTGACCCAATCCTATTGATTTTGGTCTCATCTGACCATATAACATGCTTCCAGTCCTCTACAGTCCAGTGTTGATGAGCTAAGGCAAAGGCTAGTCTTCTCTGCCTATGTTTGATGGAGAGAAGAGGCTTTTTTCTTCTTTGTGACTGCCTTGAGATGAGCTGCCTTGAGAACTTCCTCACAGTTTGTGAAGAGACAGGGGGTAGTGATGGTGGAATTGATATAATGGGTGGCCTTGGACAGCATTATCAGCCTTTCCTGTAGTGATATGTTGGATAATAGCCCTTTTGTCAGTAGAGATAAGCTTGGATGGACGTCCTCCACAAGAGTTTTCCTTGTCTGGGTGGCTTTCTTTGATGAACTTGGCCACAGTGGACTTGCATATTCCAGTTCTAGAGGAAATTTGGCGAGCAGAGAGGCCAGCATAAGACAGAGAGAGGATATTATCTCTTTGAGCAGAGGAGATGGCTTTCATGGTGATTATGACTAGATACATGAGATATTCTGGTTTATATAGTTAGATATAGTCATAAAATAACATAATGACACCACTTATAATTTATATAATAGTGGCATGATTTTTATGGTGTCATAAATAATGATTTATATAGTTTTAATATACACTCAAAAAACTGTCCACATGAGTCATCATTTTATAAGCCTTATATCTCCACCATATCTCCGCCGATTCCCACGGTGTAGGGCTCAAATAAAAGCCCTGAAGCCATACTACAATGTGGTATAAGTATGTCCTTGAGGAATTTGTTCATTCTCACACAATATCATAGATAGTGAAAAATGTCAAACATGCGGACAGTTTTTTGAGCCACTGTATGTGCCTGCAGAAACGCGAGTCTCTACACCGGGTATTGCAGCTGACGCATCCAGGGGTCCGGATGACATAGAATCATATTCTATGTCATCATCCGGCCCAAGGTATAAGTCATCTAAGTCATCTAAGGGATACCCAGTGAATAGATAAGGCATGATAAGAATACAACATACCTAGTGATGCCCGGCCCATAGATGAGTCATCCACATCCATAGAATTATAGTCGGTCACCGGTGGGTCATTAAATCTAACGCTGGATGGGAACTCATGTGTGGAGAATTGGTGGACTGATTGACTGATGATCTAAAAAAACTTCGAAGTTTCAACAAAAGCCAGCAATTGCCGAAAGTTGAACCACGACCAAACAACACAAACAATAAACGATTTGTGGATCGCCCCATCAAATGTCTTGTTTGTTTGAAACTTCATCTTTCTGATAACTGATTTCAATCTGATTTCAAGATCTTTAAATCTCTCAACCCACTCATCATGTCCACTCCAGTTGACAACTCTTTGACCCATCTCAAGGGCATCCGCTGCCCAGATCATGGCCATCATCAGTGCTGCCCGGCAGATCCCCCCCCGGGTCCCAGCCACTCGGCTTTGGGAAAACAGGTTGCTACACTTGTGGTAGGTTTGTTTTGGGTGCTTTTCTTCTCTAACATCTTGGTAGTCTGATGTAGCCAGAGTATGGTCCAGGGATGGTCCTATTCCCGGCCTCATCATTTCATGCTCCAAAGAGCTCTAGCGCATCCGGAACATGGTTCCCAAGGTCTGGCCAGACTGGCACTCCATCGGGTATGACGATCCTCGCATTCTGAGGCAAACCTGGTACCCCAAGGTCCTCGCCTGGAACGCCTTAGGCGACCAGACCTTCAATCTCACAACTGCTGCCCCCCATCCACAGGTCCGATTCCTGTCAATCTTCCCTCCCCAGCCATCCCTGCCGGCAATGTCGCCGGCCCAATCCGCGATGAAGAGTCACAAGCATCAGAGGTCTGCTCGCATTGTGAAGTCCAAGGCCATTGTGGAGTCGGAAGATGATGAAGACTCGGTTATGCAGGTATGTCGTCTTGTTCATTTTTTCATTGTCTCTCATTTTCGTGTAGCCACTTTTGGGTGGAGTGCCGGAGGTTGTCCTTCCCCGGCTCTCCACAATTGTTGCAAGGACGCCTGATTCGCCTCGCTCGCCCCGGGTACCCAAGAAGAAGCCCTTTGGCCCTGCCACAGTAAGTGTCATTTATGCGTCCGGGACTCGGGTGTGTCCTTACATTATACCAGGTGATTGCCGGCAGTCACGCAGCAGTTGTGGAGCCCTCCCAGCCCACTCCCGAACCTCCGGTGCAGGCACCCCCAGTCGTCCCTGCAGTTGACATTCTCATTCCCGGACCGGTGAGTACTTTGAAATATCTCGAGTGTCCATACACTAATACAACCAACAGAACAACCCATGCTATGCTTGCCACAAGCACAACTGGCCTTGCACAACTCGGCCGGACAAGAGGACCAGGGCTCCATGTATGTTGTGCATCTACTGCACAACAAAGAAGATCAAGTGCACCCCCCGCGACTATGGGATCCCTGCCTCCTCACGATCGTTCTTCCTCTACTACCCGGAAGACGAGGTCCAGAACACCATCCAGGGCTTCCTCCAAGGACTCCCTCCAAGGCTCCCCCCGCATCCCAACTCCCACCCCCCTCCAAAGCTTCCCCTGCCTCCCAGTCCAGGGCCTGAACCTCACAGTCAGTCTCGTGGCCTGGCCGGAACTTCTGGTGTCACTGCTGTGACCACTCCCAAGACCCAGACGCGTGGTTGCAGCAAGACTATCACTGCCATCAAGGCACCTGCACCTGCACCTGCACCAGCTCATAAGTCACCTGAGTTTTTCATTCTTCACCGTCTGACCTTCATTTTCCCTTGTAGCCCTTCCGTCTTCCAGGTCGGCAGTCCCTGCTGCAGCACTTGGGGTGCCCATGCCAGATCTCCATGCCATGTCCATTGCGATTCGAGATGGCGCAGCTCGAATCGCTCTTCTCGAGGCTCGTGTGGCAGAGCAGGATGGTAAGATTGACACCCTGCAACGCCTTCATGAAGGCCTTAGGCGCGAAATCATCGACCGGCACCCCTCATTCCCACTTCCCGACACTCCTGCCCCTGCAACATCCTTGTTGCTTGATCAATCCGGCCCCCGCACCATGTCACCCCCAGAATCCGCACTCCCTCCTCTGATTGATCTCAGTATGAAAACAATGGCTCCCACACCTGCAGCCCCAACATTGCCGGATGCCTCTGCCATTGAGGGTCTCCTGTTCGACTACAACCAAGTTGTTCATCCAGAGGATCCAGATGCACCCAGCGAAATTGTGGACCCAGGTGATCCAAGCAACCTTGTCCCAGAATATGACTCTTCCAGCAACATGGATGTTGAGGTGGAGGTGAAGGTTGAAGAGCCTTCTGTGGAGGTTGACATGGCTACATAATTGCATAGTGATAGATGTATATACAAGTTTTCAATGAATGTAACCTCTGCCAGTCCATTGATTGAGTCACTGAGTTCCAAGTCCTGAGACCCGAGACCCGGAATTCGGCACTCGGCACTTGAGACGACATATTTGAAACTTGAAACTTGAAACTCGAAAGCACTTGAATCTCGGGTCTCGGTACTCGGTACTCTCGGTACTTGACACGATGCTCGAAACTCGTAAAACTGTTTCGAATCACCGAGTACTGACTACCAAGTACCGAGTACCGAATCTCGGGTCTTGGCACTCGGTAGTCAGTACTCGGTGATTCGAAACAGTTTTACGAGTTTCGAGCATCGTGTCGAGTACTGAGTACCGAGTACCGAGACCCGAGATTTGGTACTCGGTACTTGGTATTTCAAGACGACAAAAATGGGTGGCAGCAGAAGTGAAAATCGATTGTGCATTATTAGCTGGATAGTGTTGTGGTAACTTGGTCCCTGTTGCGATGCTGTGCAGGATTTAGCCAGGAAGCTGCTCTGCCGTTCATCGTTCACTTCAGATGTTATTCTTGTCCCTTATTGCTTATTTTATTTTTATGAGTGCTTTTATGTTTTGAGACAAAATCTTAGCTCATGTCAAACTCAACTCTCTTACATGCCGAGTGCTGAATTCCAGGTGTTGGGTGTTGGGTGTTGGGTGTTGGGTGTTGGGTGTTGGTACCCGGTACCCGGTACTCAGTACTCGGTACTCGGTACTCGGTACTTGGTACTTGGTACTCGGTGATTCTGAGTCTCAAGACTTGAGACTCAATTCACAAATCGAAATTTGAAACTTGTGATTTCTGAGAACAATGTGTATTATCTTATGTATTTCTGTACTCATTTCACTGACTACTGAGTGCCGAATCTCGGGTCTTGGGTCTCAGACCCTTCAGTCATTTCCAACGTAGAACCCTGGCTCTGGACATGCCAAAAGGTTGTAGAATCCATGCCAGCCAACCACCGGCCGGTGCACCTCAAACCAGTGCTGGCCAGTCTATCTAGGACTAGTGTTAGCTAGTATATTACAGCCAGGATAGATTATTGACTACATGTAGGACCAGTGCTGGCCAGGTTATACACTTGAATAGTGCTATCATGGCCAGCTTGACTATGTGATAAGTAGCATTCAGGCTGGCCAGCTTATATACTTGAATATTCCTAGCATAGTATAGTAGTGCTAGCATGGCCAGCTTGACTATGTGATATGTAGAATTCAGGCTGGCCAGTATATATACTTGATATTTTCTGGGATGGCCAGCTTGAGTATGTGACATGTAGCATTAAGGCTGGTCAAGGTATACTTCAATATTCTGCCATGGCCAGCTTAACTATATGACATGTAGCATTGAAGCTGGCCAGTTGTATACACTTGATGAATATTCCTAGCACAGCCAGCTTAACTACATGATACAGTATTGAGGCAGATATTGCTGTTATGGCCAGCTCAACCATATGACATGTAGAATTGGAGCTGGCCAGACTATACTTAGATATTTCTAAGCATGGCCAGCCTGACTATATGATACGTAGTACTGTGGCTGGCCAGCCTATACTTAAACATTGCTATCACGGCCAGCTTGACTAGTACTGTGGCTGGCCAGCCTATACTTAAATATTGCTATCATGGCCAACCTGACTATATGACATGTAGTACTGTGGCTGGCCAGCCTATACTTAAACATTGCTATCATGGCCAGCTTGACTATATGACATGTAGTACTGTGGCTGGCCAGCCTATACTTAAATATTACTAGCATGGCCAGCTTGACTATATGACATGTAGTACTGTGGCTGGCCAGACAATATTTAAATATTGCTATCATTTGCTAGTCGAACTATAGAGTAGATCTAGCCAACTTGCCTTAAGGTGACATACAAATGTGATGACCAGCATATCATGTATTCAATAAACTCTGAAGACAATCAACAAATATTTCACTAAAGGATAAGCTATATACAGTAGTCCATTAAGGCCTCATATTCTTCTTAGAGGGTTGCCTAGTTCTGGTAGACCGACGCATAGGTTCATCTTCAGTCCTTGCCTTCTTGGTCTTCACTTGAGAAGTCTGAGATCTGGTCCTTTTCTTACCTTTCTGTTTGCCCTCCTGCTCATGATCCTTCTCCACCTCCTGCATCTGCACATTTACATCTCCCATCACCACCTCTTGCTCGTCTTCCTGATCCTTCTCACCATTAGCTCCTTGCATCTCCTCCTCCTGATCACTATTGTCAGGGAGACCCGCCCTCATAGCCAACTCAATGAGACCTACAACAGTACCTGTGACATGACTGATTGCACTGTCCACCTTTAGGATGATTTGAAGGTCCAAGACTGAAATGGGCAAGTAGTAGGGGGCATCAGGGTGGGCCTCATCTTCTTCATACTCCATGACGCGCTTACAGTCCCTCAAAAGCAATCCAAGGCCTAATACCACTAGGGCAGCTGAGTATGCAGATTGAATTGGGGCCTCTGTCAGCAGGTCCAAGCTGCCTATCACTGAATCCAGGTACATGTGTTCAGATGCAGGAAGATAAGACTCTTTTGAAGACCAATTAACCCAGGGAGGTAAGTTGAGTTGCTCCTCTGGTGTTGGCTAGTGAATGGTGTTAGGATCAATATATATCTAAGATTAAATAAACACTTACAAGGTTTTCAGTTATTGTAGCCAGATCCTTGACTGCATCTACAAGCTCTAGGTAAGACCTATCCGAGCTAAGAGCATCTAAAAATTCAAAGCGGTGACCTCGAGGCACCTCAGCTGGTGATGATACAGCCAATGTAGTATCCAATCCAGCTGAACTATGCTGTTCATCAGCTTCAGAGCCAACCTCAATATATGGCTTGTCCTTCTTGGAACTAGCTTTGACATTGGCGCTGTTCACTGCATTAATTCTCATGTCACATGACCTTGCCTTTGTGAAAGTGACAAGTCTCTTCTGTGCCATGCTACGCCTCTCCCAATAATGCCAAATTGTGTTGATGTCCTTGGCTCTCATGTGAGAGGGGTCACAGATAATAAGGTCATCAGGAACAGAACCAGCCTCCAGATACTCAGATGGACAAGGGTGTTATGGAGCGCCAAGGCACAGGTTTATGGCTACCTGTGAAAACTTCTACAAAAGCTCATTGAATTAGCAAGCGTATAGAATACATGACATAGATACTTACTGTATGCAGCATGAAAAATCATGTGGACCAGTTCTTGTTGATTCTTGAGCGTGACACCCTCATGAGAAGGAAGTTATGCATAGCCTTCTTCGTCAAAGATGACTGTTGGTAGTTCATGTTCATCCTCTTCTTCATTGCCTGGAGTAGCTGTTGGGTCTATTAATTATGGTCAACTAGTGTTCATAAAATGAAGAATTGATACACATACAAAATTCCGTCTTTGCCCACTCTCCAAAAAACTCAAAGCCATTTGAAGCCCACTCTCTGATACTGTCTGAGCTGACAGAGAAGCTTTTTTGACATTCTGAGGCACAGATTCATGTCTGGAGGGGGGTGTAGTTTGTTAGTTTAAATATTTATAGATGACCTGAATACACACAAGGTGACATTCAATGTCTGGTCCACCCGCTTCTTGTGACTGACAAGCATCACAACATGGCAACCCATACTTCGACGAAGCTGCTCAGAAAATTCTTCAAGCACTTTCTTGAGGTTGTTCTTGCAGTAACTGCAAGCTGACATTAGACTTGAAACCGCACAAAAAATTCACTAAGCTCACATAACCTGACTTTCTTCAGGTGCCCCCTCCTTGTTCCACTTCTCTCATGCATACTCAACTTGTTTCTTCTGTGCAGGTGTCATTTGTTGAACCATTCTCGTGCATGACGAGTCCGAAACTTGATAGGATCCTTGTCACCTTTTCTTGCTTGCTCTGCCTTGTCAAATTCATCAATCTCTTGTTTGAACATTTCTGAGCAACATCCCAGTCAGTCAGCTTTTTCTTGTAGAATGAAGCTTCCTTTGGACGGGCACTGATCTCCCTTTCCTTTGTAGCTTCTTCCCCATCAGATTCTTCAACTTCAACTTCATCTGCATAGTATTGTTTAATTGCCTGCAAGTAGCATAGCATTAGACTAATCAAATATTTTATTTGTGCAAATCACACCTTCTTCAAGGAACTCGGCAAAGTAACTTTTGATCCTTGTTCCTTGTGAGCTGCAACTATGGCCTTGCGGATTTTCTTGATCACACGAGACCGTTTCTGACTTTGAATGTTTCGCAGCCAAAAAGTCAGTTTTATAACTGACAAGAATAGCCTTGAAGCTATGTGTCCAGTCTGAAGACATAGATATATGAGCAGGAGATATGGTTTTAAAATGTAATGCTAAGGTTGAACAGTACAGATAGTCTCTGTGTGGCCGGCCGATAATCTCAACAATCAGTCACATGATTGTAATCAACGTGTCATGTAGGTCATGTGACCGTGTTTGAGATCAATGGACCGCATTTATATTTAAACACACAAACACCTGATTTCAGACTTATGAGCAGGGAAACTGTGTCATAAATTCAAGGTGAAGTATCTAGGTACCCTAAAAATTGAGATACATATCAAGGCAAAGTATCTAGGTACTCTAAAAATTGACATACTCATACCGGAATTTCAATCCAGCAGGTGATGCGAGTTTTGCCTGGAGTAAGGACCCTTGAGTGAGTAGGTGGGCTAAAGGTAAAGCTCTTCCTGCATCCAACACCCTTACACTCAAATATGTATATCTTAGCATGGTTAGCAGAACTCCAAGCATCTACCAGACCACATTCAGGGCATTGAAGTGGCAGGAAGTCCCCCCAGGGGCGCAGCTGTGAGTGAGTCCAGGAGTATTTGAAACGTCAAGGGAGTTGCTACTTTTTACCAGCAAAAAGACATCTGAATGGCGGCCCTAGCATGTAGGACTGCCCAAGCATGTCAGGAAAAGTGTCACGCATGGAGAGACGTTGGATGAGGACCAGGTCACTGAAGAAGCAAGAGATGGGCGGCAAAATTTGGTTGGAACCGGACTGCATCGAAGGCAACAGCTGCGGAAAGACCATGACTATTTGTGTCAAATTAGTACAAGCTATGAGTCACAAAACTAATGTACTTACCGGGCGACTGAAACGCGCAACTTAGAAAATGACTCAGCATTGTTGACAAGCGCACCACAGGAGAAGAACCACAGGAATGACTCAGCCGCATGATCAACAAGGACCTGCCAAGGCGCAAGGATAATGTTCAAAAACTATAACAATTGAGACAAATTATTCAAATTAAAAGAGAAAACACTCACATTGTCAACCGGAGTGGCGACATATTTATTTTTGTCATAGCCTACAAACGGGTCTCCATGTGTGTTGTCGGTGTGGTTGGATATACCAAACACAACGCGCTTCCAGTTGTTAGTTGATAGGGTGCGCACCAAATCGTCGACGCTCGCTTGGTATGTCTTGACCTTAGAGACTGTACCAACATCAAACATTACCTCCTGGTACACTAAGCCACCGTTGGGAAAATAAGGCTTCAAAAAATGGTAGGCCAGTTTGAATGCCCCTCCCGCAGTATCGTAATCTGTCAGGATGAGATGAACAAAGAGCAGGGACTCAGAGGAGATTTGCGCCCGGACAGATAATTCGAGGGTGGCGTGGATTGGGAGGAAGGTGTCGAGTAGCGGCTTCTGGTTTCTATAGAAGCCCTGTAGTTGTATTGCATATCAACAAATATTGAAAAGAGCTAGATACTTACATGGTATACTGACAAGCTACCGTCAGGTCGGTGTTGTCCTGAGATGTGACAGCAGATGCACCGGAAGGTCACATGTGGTGACATGATGGCCTGTGTGAAGGCTGGGGGTACCATGACGCAATTGGTGCAGACGACACGTGGACATTCGTCGCACAAGAGGAGATAGTTGTCCTCAACAGAACCGTCCCTGCAAATGATACAGAACTACAATAATTGATGGCCGGTTAGTCAAAAATTCAGCTGAAGCGAAAGAAAGACTCACCTCATTGTGTTTGAACCCCTCACATACTGCTAACCTCGGCTCCATCACAACCAACGCGTTGCTGGCACCGTCTAAGTCCAGGTTGACGCGAGCCGCCAGTGGCCTTTTTTTGCTGTATTCTTGGTGCGGGCCATCTAACACGTGAGAAGGGTGAACTGAGACGTGGACAGAAATTAGTGGACTCAGAGGCGCTCAACAAGAGAAGACTTACATGCCACGAAGTGTGGGAACTGATAGCGGCTGTGGTAGTCAATGAACTAAGTGGTGGACTAAGACGCACTCAACAAAAGTAGACTTACATGTTATGGACCGGCAAACGGCACCGGAACAGATAGCGACTGTGGTTCTCGATGAGCTAAGACGCGTCCAAAAATAGTAGTTAGTAGTCTAAAATGTGTCCCAAATGTGAACTTACATACCTGTGTTCCAGCAAAAGGCATTGGAACAGAAACCGCTGAGAATTGACAATGAAAAGAATTAGTTGATAGACAAAGACATATCTAAAACTCTAGACTTACATACACACTTGAAGCGGCACAGAGACAATGTCAGGTAACAGAAACAATGTGGTCAAGGACAAAACTTACAAGTTCAACAAACAAACAAACATTGTGGCTCTTGGGACAAACACTCACAAACTGACACATTTATCTACTCTAAGTTCAACTTCCCACGGTTCATCTTTCCTTCCTCCTTTCCCTTTCTTCACCGCTTGCACCCCTCCCTTTACACTGTCAGCCTGTCAGCCATTTTGGCGACCTAAGGCTATCTTTGGATCATTGCAGGGGCTGCAGCCCTGCAATGATCCAAAGACTCTGCCTTACAGTTGCCAATACTTGAGCTAAGTGGTGTTCTTATCCACTCTCACTTACTGAATTTGTTTGTTCTTTTTTCGATAGCGTCTTTTGTTTGAGTCCTGCGGTTGGCGCGGTGCATGCTCTTTTTTGTGGCACACCCACTTACTGATTTTGTTTTTTCATAGTGTCTTTTGTTTGGATCTGGGAGTTGGCGCGCTACCTTGCTGCCATTCCCAATTACTAACTCTAGTTTGTCCATTCTCTTTCCTCTTAGTTTACTAACATTATTTGTTCTTTTTTCAGCAGCGCCTGTTGTTGGGATCTGGGGGTTAGCGCAGTGCATGCTACTTAGTGTAGCTCCTGCCTTTGGGATCTGGGGGTTGGTGTGGTGCATGCTACTTAGTGTAGCTCCCGCCTTTAGTTATTTTCATACTGACTGGTTCACTCTAGGACTTTTGTTAGCGCCGCAACCTTACATGTGTAAGTGGCGCCCTTCATAATCAATGTTACTGACCAGTTCACTACAGGACTTTTTTGATAGCGCCGCAATCTTATATGGGTAGGTGGTGCCCTTCCTAGCTTCTCTTACTGACCAGTTCCCACAGGACTTTTTTTGTTAGTGGCGCAAATTTAATATGGGCAGGTGGGGCGCCCTTCATATGGGTAGGCGGCATCCTTCCTAACTTCTCTTACTGACCAGTTCTCAGGACTTTTTTTTTTTGGTTACCGGCACAATTTTCTATGGGTAGGTGGGGCAGCTTTCATAATGTCCCTTACTGACCAGTTCGCCACAGGACTTTTCTCCTCAATACTCTTTCTGAAAGCTAAGTGTCGAACTATGTTTCAGTGCATCATCTAACATGTTCACAGGATTTTTCGAGTTGTATCTTCTCTTTTTATTACCTACTTTTCTATTGGAGGCAGGACTTGGGTGAGGAGGGCCCCCTCACCCACGTCTTGTATCTCTCCTTTGATTTGTTGAACTTGTAGTTGAATAAATTTGTAATACATTTAATTGTACTTTATTTATTGTGTCAAATGTATCAGCGGTAGTCATTTTTCTTTGCCGGCCGCAAAAGTTACATGACTGTGTGAATAATTAGTCAGCGAGATCGGTGTGAGATATTGATCAGTTGGTGACTATACTAACTAACTAGTTTGAGTTGTAGTGTATGCTGATATTCGCTCCTTCCATGGTGAATGTAAACCACATTTGCTTAATGGTGGAGGGTTTGCTGTCCTGGGTGTAAAGGAGGGAATCAACCCACCACCATTAAGCAAATGCAATTTACATTCAGTCAGGGGACGGCCACCACCATTAAGCCAATGTTGTTTACATCTAGGGGACGTCCACTACCAGCACGATTAAGCGAATGCAATTTACATTTAGCATTGGTGTCCCCTGAATGTAAACTGCATTTGTTTTGCCACTCCACTATTAAGCAAATGCAGTTTACATTCAGTCAAGTGTAAACTGCATTTGTTTTGCCACCCCACCATTAAGTGAATGCAGTTTACATTCAGTCAGGGGGACGACCACCACCATTAAGCAAATGCAGTTTACATTCAGTCAAGTGTAAACTGCATTTGTTTTGCCGCCCCACCATTAAGCGAATGCAGTTTACATTCAGTCAGGGGACGGCCAGCACCATTAAGCGAATGCAGTTTACATTCAGCATTGGTGTCCCCTGAATGTAAACTGCATTAGCTTAATGGCGGAGCTATAGTGCTGAATGTAAACTGCATTTGCTTGATAGTGGTGGCCGTCCCCTGACTGAATGTAAACTGCATTGGTGTCTCCGCTCCACCATTAAGCAAATACAGTTTACATTCAGGGGACACCAATGCTGAATGTAAACTGCATATGCTTAATGGTGCTGGCCGTCCCCTGACTGAATGTAAACTGCATTCGCTTAATGGTGGAGCAGTGACACCAATGCAGTTTACATTCAGCACTATAGCACCGCCATTAAGCGAATGCAGTTTACATTCAGTATTGGCACCCCCTGAATGTAAACTGCATTCGCTTAATAGTGGAGCGGTGATGCCAATGCAGTTTACATTCAGTATTGGCACCCCCTGAATGTAAACTGCATTCGCTTAATAGTGGAGCGGTGATACCAATGCAGTTTACATTCAGCATTGATGTCTCTCAAATGTAAACTGCATTCACTTAATAACATGGGGTTACCAACCAGTATAGTAGCAACTCGCCCCCCCTCAGAACTAGGACATGGTACTTAGTGGTACTTTCTCTCTGTTCCTGCACACATAGTAAGTATTGGTACCAAATACTATATATCAAATATGACAGTCGAGATCAGATTGAATTATGTAAGATACAGATCAAATTGGGAAATTCAAATGATTAGTAAGCTCAGGTGGTTCGAATCAAGTGTAAAATTTTTACACACTTCAGGTTGCCATGTCAAGCGCAAATGGCACTGAGTCAACGGCATTACATCAATTGCTCACTTCAAAGATGCACAAAATAATGAATTTGGATCCTTGTGCACCACCAGTCATCAAAGATGGTGTACTCCAGTCACATCTCTTGCAAAAAACTAGGCATGTACTTATTCCAATGTTTCAACACTATCTCACTTAGTAGTCTAGGTTGAGGTTGCATTTGAGACTCAATGCTTGTAGGTTAAATGAACCAACAACCAATAATGGTTCAACTTCCTTAATTTCCAACTATGAAATTGAGTGCGCTGCCCTCACTATCGCCCATGCAATTGTGAACCCTTGTATGTAATCACTTTCAGTATTTCATATTGACTTATGTGTGTGAGAATAGACTATGTTCCATGGGACATTGATTGGTATGCAGAGATGGTCAAATGTTCACCTGTTCAGTCCAATGGAGAAACAGAACGTGCTAAGCTTGAAAAATATTTTGCCACCACTGTGATGGGTAAAATTTCTGAGCCGGCTACAATTGTTGACTGCAATGGAAAGATTTTGGTTTGGTTCCTACCTGACATTCTATCCCCTTTACGTATTGTAAGCTTCTAAATTAACATCATGTGTCAGTGGTTAACTAACTATCAGAACTTTATCAATACCGCCACCTTGGGCCTTCGGAAGCTTCTGCTTGAGACAATTCCCAGTGGATCAGATACTGAGGTTAAGTCTTCATGGCGCTCACATGACTTCCTGGTGCCAGAGGGTGGGGGGACATTTGGGGCAGGTCGAGTCACTGTGGCTCCTTCTTATTTCATGCAACGACATGAGGTAATTTGCTTTACAACAGTGTTGTTATCAAGAATCTGACAGTAATTAATTAATTCAGAGGCTTGTGGATCCATTAGTAACATCAAAAACGTACTCCACTGAACCAGTCCAAAAGTGGCTAGAGGACATGTCAAGCACAGAATATTTCTGGAATGCGATAACCGCTGTCATAGCACCTGGCCTATTTCAGGCAGGGAGTGCTGCCCTCTCAAAGGTATTAGGCCAAACTAGGTCAACTCGAAAATCAGTTCCAACATCTCGGTGGCCCTCCATTTTTTCAGGATTGGAACTCATTGTGAATCGTATGACTTTGAGTCATCGTGATCCTGGTGGAGCTCCGTCCCATTATGACATGCTTGTTAGTTTGGGCATCGCGCATGAGGCTATGTTTGTTATTGAAGATATAGGTGCGGAATTGGTTTATTCCCCTGGAACAATGGTCTATATTGCTGGAAAGGTGAGAATTTATTATTTGTTCTCCCACAACAACTTATTTTGATCTGGGAAGGTTTTGAAGCACTCAGTTAGTCATTGGAAAATAGGAGAACGGTTTGTCATTGCACATTTCATGAAGGATAAGGTACATAATAGGGTAGGGGTTTCTAGGCCTGCATTTCCACTTCAGATGGATTTTTTGCGCTTATTGGGAATGGATCAGAGGGTCAAGCGGCTGAAGAAGAGATTGAGGACAAACTAGTCAAGAAATAGTGGAGGTTAATCTGGTATACCGGACATTGGTGATGATGGTCTAAGCTGTTTGGTACCTTTGACTAATTAGGCTAGTACATAGTGACTGTCTATCTAGTGAACTTTGACAATTTTTCACAATACTATATGATATTATCCTCTCATGTCACACCAGAGAAAAAGTCGTCTCAAGTCTCGATCTTTCTCCTACAAAGAAAGGGGTCGATTATCTGAAAGAAAGGACCTGGATGTTGCATATGTCACCCACCAAAAACGAGAAGGAAAAAAGAGGAAGACCTTATGGGTTGAGGCTTCTGCTGATCCCTCATATGAGATTTCGCAAGAAGAGTCGTCATCAAAATCCTCTAGCCCACGGAAAATGAAGAAAATCAACCCTGAAGAACTGGAGAGGATTCCGGAAGACTTTGACAGAGAGCTTTATGGTGATTTTAGCTCACAAAATATAAGACAACAAACCAAGGCAGGTCAGCTAACAAACAATATAAGGCACTGCTTACTAGGTTGAAATAAAGACTCAAAATAACTTCATTGAAAATTATATTGTTTTTCGCCAATTGTACTTGGACATCATCCTGGAGTCTGAAAATATCATCAATGAGGGAATCTGCCAGTCTTGCCCAAGCAGAGAAGGATTCTTCTGGTGCCTGACTTGCAGTGGTGAACATGGATGGTGCCATACCTGTGTCCTCAAAGCCCATCAATCATTACCATTTCATAAACTACAACTGTGGAATGGAACATGCTTTCAAGATACATCGCTTTCAGAGCTTGGGTATATTTGGCATATGGTCATGGGGGTCACCCATGTCCATTCTCTCAAGATGTCACACAGGAATGGGAGGATGTTAATGAGAATATAGATGAGAGTGAAAAGTACGCTGGAGTTGAGACAGTTGTAGGTCCAGCTCCGAGGACCACTGCCTTGACTATCATGCACTCCACAGGAGTATTCATACACAACGTGCAGTGGTGTCATTGCCCTGAATCCTCTGTCCATCAACAGCACCTTCATTTGCTCAAAGCACAGCTGTTTCCTGCCAGTACAACCTGTCCTCGAACTGCCTTTACCTTTGAGGTCCTGGACCATTTCCTCATAGATGCCCTGGAATGCAAAACTTCTGCCATGAGCTTCTTTCAAAAGCTTTGTCGGCTTACCAATAATGCCTTCCCAGACTCTGTACCAGTCAGTCATTGTATCTGCAGTGTTTTCTATTTATTGTTGACTGGGTGTACTCACTTGATAGGACCGGTACCGAGAATTGATGAGGGCATCCCGGCAATGGAGGGATTTAATGAACCGGAAACAATTTGGATTTGAGCATGATACTGAGGTAAAGCCAGGTGCTGGTGATCTGGCACTGTTTTGTGTGGCCTGTCCACAGCCTGGTATTAACATACCTATTCATTGGCAGGACAAGTATGAAAGGTAAGAATCTACTTGTATTTGGGCTTGATAGTACTCTAAGCCTGTATGTTGACCGGATGTTCTCTATGTCCACACTATAATCTTTGGCTGGCCAGCATATATGTTTGTGCTGGCCAGCCTTGGTACACATAATGTACCCAGGCCAGCTGGTTGCATCTTCAGTTTTATACAGTATCATTGACAAATTTCCAAATAGTTGGCTAGTTATGCAAAGATATGTAGTGGATGGCAACTTCACTGCTCAACATATGAACATGAAACAGCCTCATCTTGATTTCACCCTATCTGATGGCCTGGGGTATATGGTGACAGAAGCCGATTATAAGGCTCATTTGTCATCAGCTCAGGAGAGCAAAGAGGTGTGTTCTATTTCGTTTGGATTATCTGTCACTTTTTGACTAGATGATACCAGAGGTCCTCTTGCAGCAATCACCGTGCAGTCAATGCAGCAAACACAAATCAAAGTAATCTTCGAGCAACTGGAGTGGCTGCTACTGCTTGTGCACATCATGGTTGCTTTGTTCCTCACACTGTGGTAGATTTTCAGAAGGGT
Source organism: Suillus subalutaceus (assembly GCF_016647625.1). Classification (NCBI taxonomy): domain Eukaryota; kingdom Fungi; phylum Basidiomycota; class Agaricomycetes; order Boletales; family Suillaceae; genus Suillus; species Suillus subalutaceus. Next base: position 23,251 of record NW_024540549.1, on the reverse strand, counting down.
GAACGGTGGGTTCTATCTTGTATTAAAGATGTTTTCATAAGTTAATGAACTTGGTAGCCACATGAATGTCGACTACTCGATCTGCAGTGCTATCAGCTATCATTCTCATGATATTGGCACCTCTCTGATCATATATGATATAGGGTGTCAGTGGTGCATTAATTTTTCGGAACGAGTCAACAATTGCTCAGGGTTATCACTCCCTAAAAAAAGGAAGGTTCTGACAGCTGTTGGTAAATTCCATCTTAGTGCACACAAACTTCCCTGCTTTGCCAGATTTAGTCTTAACTTCATCGAGGGAGCTGGTCAAGTGGATGGAGAAATTTTAGAGACTCTTTGGGCACCTTTCAACAAAATATCACCCACTGCAAGGTCAATGAGTCAATATCATCGGCAGGAAATACTGGATGATCACATGAGGGACTCAAATTGGAAAAAATTGGTTGGGATCGGTGAGTAAGCCTAAATTTAATGTCAATGATATGTAATTAAATACATTTGACAGTCAAGACTCTCTTGAAAAAGTATAAATGTGCTGTCAAGGGAGTCAATGACACAAAGATCACTTTTGATGAGCTGACATGTTCTTTGGACCCCCAAAAAATTGCTTTGTGGGAAAAGGATGAGAAGATTGCAATGGAGCTTCGAGGAGAACATCTTGACATTTATCAGTTGAAAATTGACAAAGGTAAATTCCCTAGTATTCCTTTATCAAACCTTATGACTAATTCACATATTCCGGATTATGAAGCTCCCACAATGGCTGAAATTCGATTAAAATTAACTGAATCTGAGACTTTGGAAATAGGAAGGCCAGGATCGGTTTCTTGGATTATTCAGGGTATTAATCTAGAAGACTCTCAGTAAGTCACATCTTCAGATTTTGTGAAACATATCATCACATTCCTATCAGGGATGGATTACGATCAAATATTCAACGTTTCCCATGGAATGCCACAGCTACTCAGAAGGCTGGTCTTCAAGAGAAACGACTAAAACTAGCTGCTCGAATCATCAAATTTCACGAAACTGCAGATCAAATGACACAGGGAATAGAACTGGATTCGGGTACAGTCCATGTCGATGATTCTCGATTTTGCCAGGCAGAAGCTGAAGAACAAGCATGGGAGGTTGCGGATGAAGATGATTCAGAATTGATTGATGAAGAAATTCCAGCAGAAGATATGGGTATCTGGATGCCATCATCAGTGACCCATGACTATGCTGATATTTTCAGTTTGACCAAACTGCAGGAAGAAGAATTAGAGTTGAGAAAAGGTCAAGCTAATGATTGTCTAGAAAATATTCGCTTGGCTCTTGGCCAGAAGGCTGTCATCTATCGTCAACACTTTCGAAGTGCTAATTCTGTATGGACTGGCACAAGGTCCAAGCAGGATGCTCAAAGGTGCAGCCTCAAAATCGAGAAGTTGGTCAGAAGCTATCAAAGGGCAAGATTGGCTATGGAAAGACTTGGAGTGAATATCAATACTCTGGAAAATATTTATCAAGAAATATTGCCAGAACGTCTTACGGTCAATAGGGATGTGACTGAAGAGAATAGGTTTGGGCAAGGGTCTGACAAGCTGGCATGGTTTTGGAGGGTTAATGGTGCTCACAGAAGTCAACAAGATATTTGGATGAATGAATGTGAGTAGTAGTGTCTATCTAAAAAGCAGAACTAACAGCATATCAACAGTCTATAGGGTTAACTGGCTAAAGGCAAAGGCTAGGTGGAGGAGGTGGGACGAAGAGTTTAATTTGACAAGACATGAAATGGATTGGACCATAAATTGGTTTAATCATTAGAAGGGTGAATGGATTCAACGTTCAATGGAGGCTATGAAACCTGGTCATCAAGCCTATGCCTACAGACAGGTGCTATTGTGGACAATGTTTGCAGATAAGAATCAGTTCAAGGACCACATGTTATAGTACAATTGTCACTTTATACTGGCTAGTGTGTTTTGACATTGTGTAGAATTGTGTCGGCCCACTGGGGTCTAAGATATCAGAGGCCAGCCAGACTATATAGTGTAAGGGTGCTGCTAGCCAATGTACTACAGTTAATACTGGCCAGTCTAGATCTATGCTGTGTAGAGCCAAGTCGGCCGACATGGGTATGAAAGATAACAGGCTGGCCAGACTGAGTCTACACAATGTAGGAGGCTAGCTGGCCAGGGTACCAGGATCTTGGCCAGTCTAGATCTATGCTGTGTAGAACCAAGTCGGCCAACATGGGTATGAAAGGTGACAGGCTGGCCAGACTGAGTCTATATGATATGGGCAGTCTGCTGGACAATATAACCAAGGTCTTGGCTAATGTTCTATGTTGTGTAGAGCCATGCTGGCTGACATGGGCAACTCAAGGTAGTAGAGATACATTAGAAGTTTAGTGATTTGACTACTGAGTTTCCTTACAGAGCTTCTATTGAAATCCAGCACATAATCACTCGAATCTCATGATTTTTCATGAAAGGACCAATCTACTCTATGACAATTTAAATGGAAGCTCTCCACTGAAATCAAGTGAGAAACACAAAGCCCAGAAACACCACTTTGAAGTAGTTAAGCAGGCTGTGCTACGAATATTTAAGTATATATCCTGGCCAGCCTCCATGCTATATGTCACAGAGTTAAGCTGGCCATGCTAGGAATATTTAAGTATATATCCTGGCCAGCCTCCATGCTACATGTCACAGAGTCAAGCTGGCCATGCTAGGAATATTTAAGTATATATCCTGGCCAGCCTCCATGCTACATGTCACATACTCAATCTAGCCATGCTAAGTATATACTTTGGCCAGCCTCAATGCTACATATCACAAAGTTAGGCTGGCCATGCTAGGATTATTTGAGTATATACCCTGACCAACCTCAAAGATATGTGTCACATACTCAAGCTGGCCATCCCAGAAAAATATTAAGTATATCAAGAACCATTATACTATCTAGTATAATATGTATACTGGCCAGCCTGAATGCTACATGTCACATAGTCAAGCTGGCTATGCTAGGAATATTCAAGGATATCAGGTACAATAGGCTATCTAGTATATGTATGCTAGCACAATTTAAGTGTATACCTGGCCAGCCTAATGCTACATGTCACATAGTCAGGCTGGTCATGCTAGCACTATTCAAGTGTATAACCTGGCCAGCACTGGTCCTACATGTAGTCAATAATCTATCCTGGCTGTAATATACTAGCTAACACTAGTCCTAGATAGACTGGCCAGCACTGGTTTGAGGTGCACCGGCCGGTGGTTGGCTGGCATGGATTCTACAGCCTTTTGGCATGTCCGGAGCCAGGGTTCTACGTTGGAAAATGACTGAAGTATGTGCAGGTCTTGGGTCTTGGGTCTCGGTATTTCAAGACAACAAAAATGTATATCATCTTAAATTTGAATTTTCTTAACTCGAGACTTGAAACTCGTAAAAATGTACAATACCTAGGCCTATCTGTCTATATGATACGTATCTGGGCCCACCCGTCTATCTAATAAATAATTCACCTCACCCTTGGCCCACCCGTCTATCTAATATTACCCGATGTCGGCCCACCCATCTATGTAGAATTCCCCACGTCGGCCCACCCGTCTATCTAATATGACCCCATGTCGACCCACCCGTCTATGTAATAAATAATTCACCTCACCCTCGGCCCACCTGTCTATCTATTATTACCCCACCTCGGCCCACCCGTCTATCTAATATTACCCCACCTCGGCCCACCCGTCTATCTAATAAATAATTCCCCTCACCCTCAGCCCACCCGTCTATCTAATAAATATTTCACCGCTCCCTCGGCCCATCCGTCTACAAAATAATACTAATATGTCGGCCCACACGTCTATATAATACTATTTGCTATACATCTCTCCTCAGGTCTATAATATATGTCAATCCTACTCTACATATTAGTCACATGGGCCCACCCATCTCCATAATAATATTTCTCCCGGCCCATCCGCTATCATTGATGATATATATAACATCAGCATAGATGGGCCCACCCGTCTCCATCGGAAATAATATGCCTCCCGGCCCACCCGTCAACATCGGGAATATACATAACATCGGCCCATAATCCGCTGGCCCGTATTACACGGGATATTATGTAGGTCGGGTGACCCGTATAATACGGGATTTGTCACTGGAGGGGCTCCACTAATTAGGGACTACTAAAATTTTGAAGTTTATGCCAGCGACAAAGTGTGATGGCAAAACTTCAAGTTTTGCCCTTGGACAAGATAAATCACCTGATCGTTGCCCGCTCATCGCTCAATCGTAGCCCACTCACCACCCGCAACAAGCACGAATGACGATCAGACTGAAATGGGCAAAAATATATATACAGTAATGCAAAACTACATCTGACTCCAAACCATGTAAAACTCGTGAGCATGAATATGAAGGGAGTAAAGAAACTCTTACCTGGTGCTTTTGTCATGAAATCATAACATGCTGCCGAAGTGTTGCACATGATCTTATTGGTCACAGGTTAAAATTAAGTGAACATTTCCATTGCGTGGAGGTCATTGGACAATTGGCGTCCTTGGTGAGTGAATGTCACATGCGGGAAACACCTTCTCGAAGGTTGCCAAGATGTACTTGAAACCAGTCCTCGCACCGAGCGGACCAAAAACCAATGTTCAAGCCTGACATGTTCCAAGCGTTGGGCTGAGGCCACCATGAAACTACCTCTGGGCTGTCACCTAGAAAGTATGATTATTAGTACTGATGGGACTGAACTGTAGCAAGCTTACGGTGATCTATGTAGTATGTTCTGCACATAAAATTGATTTCCTCCTCCGACAATCCGTCGTCATAGTAAGTCTGGCCACTATCACCAACCAATAGGTTGCCAAATGGAACAGCTTCAGTTGATATACCATTGAGGACAGATGGAAGATGGTTGACACCCAGGCTGTGCAAAGCCAATTGCCATACGAGTCCCCCATGCAAGAATGCAGCCCTCACCTGGGGACAATTCATAAACTCATGATGTAGTTGTTCATACACAATGTAATCAACATATGGGGGATTGAAAGGGGGTTGTTGATGTCCCAATGTATAAGTACAAAGTTCTGAGAGGGGGCGCCACCAGTGAGGTGCGACAGTCATTCGCTGTAAGGTCCTGAATGCAATGCCTCTTCTAAGCAAAGCTAACACAATCTGCTTTATGTCTGAACCCCAATCATGGTGCAGGCACATTACAGCAGTAGCGGGGTTGAGGTTAGCTGTTAAGACCGTGCTCAAGGTAGACGGGATCTGAAGGGCTTGGCCTCAGCTCGTACGCTGTGCCCCTTACCCGAGTATGGTGCCCTTGATTTCAGATGAATTCCAATGATGGTCCGATGAAGTCCGAAGGACTTCCGGAGGCTGGCTACTCTAGTAGAGTGCTAGAGGACTTCCGGAGGAACACAGGAGAGTTCCAGAGGAGTACAGGAAAGTCCAGAGGAGTTTCCACTGCATGGAAGTAGGGAGACCCTAAGGCATTGCCTCTAGAGGAAACAGAATGGAAGGGGGACTGCAAGGGACAAAGTCCAAAGCAGGATAGAGTGGAACTACATCAGGAGGATAGGTCCAGAGGACAGGAGGTCCGAAGGTCAGGAGGACCGGAGGTCTGAAGGTCCGAAGGACAGGATATAGTTCCGGAGGTATGGAGTACGGATAGGGGCTACATCAGATGCAGTCTGAAGTAGAAGTAAACAGAGAAGGACTACACTAGGTAGAGTCAGAGGGACAGAGATTAGACAGAAGTCTTGGAAAGACAGGAAGTGCCGGAAAGGCAAAAATCCAGTCTAGGGAATCAATCCCTAGACTCAGGACAGAGACATAGGGGACAAATCCGAAGGTCTGGATTTCCGGCCTAGGGAATCCATCCCTAGGCCTTGATGGAAAAGGCAGGACTTAGATGGAGCAAAGTCCAGAAGAAGATTGGGCAAGTCTAAGTTGATACAGAGTAAAGTCTAAGATGCGGGAGAGCAAGTCTATGTTGATATTCGAACTAAGGAACTCTAGGAGTTGTACAAGGGTTTATATACTGACATATGAAAGGATCAGTAAGCAGAGGGACTAAGGCTATGTACAAGCATGTGGAAACACACTAGTAAGTAAGTCGGAACATAAATAAATGAACTCGGAGATGAAGTATGCACAAGGATCAATCAGCAAGACGGATACACAGATAACCGAAGTCCGGAGTCAAGGAGATTACCATAAGGGCATAGATGCTGATTCAAGGTTCTGGGTTCGGGGATGGGTACAGATGATATCCGGAGATCTGGATATGAAGGTATGGATCCGGACATCAGATCAGGCGTCTGGATATTGGATGTGTGAAGGTAAACAGATCTGGGCCGATAGTGGACTGAAGTCTGGGGGCATGGATAAGGGTATGGAGGTCCGGATGCATGTCCAGAAGGTGTGGGAATGTTATTGGATGTAGGTATGGAACATGGGAGTATTGATATGTGGAAGTATGGGGGTGCATGGATCAGGATATGCAGATGCGTGAATGTGCAAGGGTGCAGGGATCCGGATGGATAGAGGATTGGAGGTCTGGAGGCTTGGACAGGGGGTATAGAGATCCGGATGTGTGTCCAGAAGGCGTGGGAATATCGTGGGATATAGGTGCATGGCACGGGATATGACAACAGCCAAAGTCCAGATGACATGATTTGGGGAGTCGCAGGGCTCGATAATATAATATTGATATTGTGATAGCTGCGTGTAAGAAACATGAATATGAGCATGTGAAATCTGTAGAGACGAGAGGGGTCCAAGATCCCAAAGGTCAGGTGGGATTGTATTCAAGTCAGAGTCTTTCAAGTTGACGAGACACACAATGAACCTCGTGATGCATTGGCATTGTGATTCTGTAATTGAATCCGTTTCTGCCGTTGAATCACCAAGGAGCTTGCGAAGTTGATCCCATTTCATGGTTTTAATCCAGTTGCTCACTGACAGGATCGATATGGACAAGGGAGCAGAAGCAGGAGCAGTGCTTCAATATCTGAAGTGGTAATGTAAGATGGGAATAAATCCTTCAATATCTGTATGTCTTGATGAAAGTGAAACTTCGCTGCCAAAGTATGTGTATATATCGGCAGCAAAACTGGAAGGGGGTAGGAATGGAACATGGGAAGGGGAAGTTATGGGGAGGGGAGGCATGATATCATCGTCATCTTCCCGATTGTCACTGTCAGGGGTGCTAGTGGGGTTGAGGGTGAGACACAAGTCCCATTAATTGGAGAAGGAATTGAAGATCCTAGTGGACTTGCTGTAGTTTCCCCAGACCTCTTCAATCCCAGCCGTCGTGATGTGGGTGTGCAACATGAAACCATTGTAATCATCTTGGGGCTGCCACTCAAACACCCAAATCCTACTGGACCTGCCAGGAAGGCCGTGGTACTTCGCTGAACATTCACGACTCAGACATGCCTGTTGTTGAGAAGGGGTCTCCTTCTCCCCCTTCTTTGCGTTCTGCATGGACCTGCACGCAAAACATGCCTGCCAATCTTCTCCACGCCTTTGCCTACTATTTTGGTAGGGAAGCGGAAAATGGGAGAGGTCTTGTTGGGGTTGAGTGGACAATGATGCTGGCTGGCTGGACTCAGGGTCCAGCATAGATTGGGCGATCCAAGAATGGCAATTGGACTGAACGTCTCATGGATCATTGCTCTGCAGGTCGTTCAAAGTACCCCAAGTCACTCCAGTGATATCTTTTGTTGAGGGGAGGTAGTGGTTCCATAACTTGTTGCCTGGAATGTCAGGAGGCCAATACACCCAGATCAGAACTTTGAAGTGCTCAAACATGGTGACATCCGTGTCCCAGCTCAAGCTGTAGGCACTGTTGATAATCATATCATTATGCAGTACGGCATCTGTAAGATCCCCAACAAACATTGGAGAGGGACAGGGGACTTGACACTCAGAGGGACTCAGACCAAGCAAAAGGAACAACACAGCTCGAATAGGGTGAGAACTAGCTACAGACATGCGCTAGGTAGATATACCTAGTGCCTTGAGGCCCAGGCAGGACCCCTGGCACCTCTGGCAGACCCCTAGAAGCCAAACCTTCCTAATACAACATGCGAGAGAGTTCCATCACCCATGTGGATAGGATAGGATATTGTGGGTCATTTGTCAAGAGAGAAGTCCAACTGGAGGAATCATGATGGGGTCGATATCAATGAGCCATAATGAAGTACATGCAAAGAGCTGAGATGCCTAAAGAACAATGCAATCAGCCATAATCAGCAGATACAGATGAACATCATACCTAAGAACGTGTTGCGAGACCTTAGAGCAACCTTCTTTGCAAGCTTCACATCAACATGAGACCTCAGGTACCCATAGTCTCTTGGAGGTCTTGGAGCCTGACTGTACCAAGGAAAATGCATATTTACAGCTACCTTTGTGGTGTAGACTCTATTGGCAAAGAGTAGAGTGAATGATTGAGGCAGAAAAAAACAGCACTGTCAAAATGAGGCTTTGCTGTGATAAGGGGAAACCATGGGCGTGTCTCATAGGCCCACTGTGTGGTCAGTGCGTCTTTGATATTGTCAGAGGAAGAATCGGACTTGAGGTTGGAATTCCAGGGTCAAGGAATAGGAGGGATCATGGAAGGAAGTGAGGACACATTGAAAGATGTGAATATTCACTCTTCGTGCAGGAATACACAAAGCTTGGGAGTCACTGTGTGTGACATAGTGCCTGGAGACTGAAGGAGGCGATGGAAGAAGATGTGCAACAGTACAAACCATTGCACAAGAACAAGATCGAAAGAATGCAATGAACAACAGTACAGACCGTTGCATGCAGCTTGGATGAACTCTACAACAATAGCAGAACCACAGTTATGGCTAGACCCAGAATAAGCCTTTGGAGTTTAAAATTTAGAGTTGCCAATATCGGTACAGGTAAATAGGTTGCAGTGAGGTAGTTGTCGCCTGGAACATGCCCAGCAGCACATGCCACTAAGCGATGGAAGTTATGAGTCGAAGAGAAGACTCAGCAGTACAGACTGCTGAGCCCTAGATAGTAGTTAGGAGTATGGTATTTGGCTGAGACACAGTCGGGTTGACCTTGCACATGACTTTATTTGCAGGTGTTTGTACTTTCTGACAAATTAACTCTCAAGTCTTTCTTGCCTTGAGCTTATGTATTTATATATTGCTTATATTCAACTCTACCTGACGCAATGGTCTGTACTAGTGTTGCCATGGCTCCGGCTTATTGCTGGTTTTAGCCATGAATAGCTGAGCTGAGGGCACAGTTATAGCTTATGTAATTTATGGCCTGGCCTGGTTCAAGTAGCCGCAGTTAAGGCTTAAATCCAGCTCAAAACAAATGTAATTAAATATATATTTAAACCAAAGCAAAAATACATTAGAATTTTGAAGAAACAAAGATTGAGCGCCAAAAAAGGAAGCTGTAGCGACTCAGCCTTCAAGTGATCATACCTGTCATATCCCATATTCCGGACCTACATCCGATGATGTTCCCACGCCTTCCAGATGCCTTCCGGATGCACATCTGGACCTCCATACCCTTATCCATGCCTTCAGTCCTCCAGTCCACATATTGCAGTAACATATCTCCGTATTATACGAGTGAACGGACGTGCATAATATCCTGTATGATACGGGCCAGCGGACCATGGGCCGAAGGTAGATATATCCTCGACTGTGACGGATGGGCCGGGAGTGTTATTATTCCCGATGGAGACGGGTTGGCCCAGGTGGGGAATATGTAAAGTAGATCGGTGGGCCGAGGGACATAAATTTTCAATAGATGGATCGGCCGAGGTAGTTGGATATTATGTAGATGGGTGTACCAAGGTAGATATGTATCAAATAGCTGGGTATATCACGGGTGCTTGTTATCACATAGACAGGTGGGCCCAGATATATATCATATTAGACGGGTGGGCCGACGAATTAATATTATTTTGTAGACGGGTGGGCCGACGTATTGGTATTATTTTGTAGATGAGTGGGCCGAGGGAGCGGTGAAAGATTTATTATATATGGGTGGGCCAATGGTAGACATATATTGCATAGACGGGTAGGCCGACGTAGGGGTATATAATATAAACGGGTGGGCCCAGGAGAATGATAATTGTAGACATGATGGAGCTCAGCTAGTTGTATATCATGGAGGTAATAATTCAAAGTCATCTAATGATGTAGTATGGCATGGAGCCTTGCAAAGGGGTGAAGTGGAAACTCGAGCGAAGTGTACCGAGTTCTGAGACCCGGGTCTCAACAAACGAATATGTGATGTCCAGCACACTTCCGATCACCTGGTATTTCATTGAGCAATATATGATAATAGATCTTTGAAAGCCAACATCATCCAAGCCTACCAAATGCCAAATGCCAAGTTCCAACTACCGAAAATCAAGTGAAGTGTACCGATATCCGAGCCCTGACTATCAAATCCCGACAATCGGCCATTGAGTCCCGACTACTGAGTCTTGGAACCTGAGTCCCGAAGCCCGAGATTTGAGTCCTGAAACCCAATGCCCGACCATTGAATCCCAACAATCGAGTATCAAGTCCCGACCAACGAGTCCCAAATATTGAGTCCCGACCATCGAGACCCAACACCCAACACCCAACACCCGAGATTCAAGACTCAAGTTCTGACTATGGAGTCCCGGATATCGAAAATCAAGTGAAGTGTACTGAGATCCGAGTCCAACCTGAAGGATTCCTTAGGCTGGACTTCCAAACCTTTGGATTTGTCCTTCCATCTCTATCCAAGCTTAAGGATTGATTCCTTAAGCTGGACCTTTGCCTTTCTGGCACTTCCTGTCTTTCCAAGACTTATGTCTACTTCCTGTCTTTCCAAGACTTATGTCTACTTCCTGTCTTTCCAAGACTTATGTCTACTTCCTGTTATCTCCGACTCCACCTAAGTGTAGCCTACCTCTGTTTGCTTCTACTCCAGACCTTGTCCATGGTAGCCTTTATTCTCCTGTCCTATAATCCTGTCCACTCCTGCTGACCTCCGGACCTTTGGATCTCCGGACCTTTGGATTTCCGGACCTTTGGATCTCTGGACCTTTGGATCTCTGGACATCTTACCCTTCGGATATCAAAACCTTCGGACATTGTAACCTTTGGACATCATGACCTTCAGACATCATAACCTTTTGGACATCTTAACCTTTGGACATCTGAACATTCAGATGGCACAACCTTCAGACGTCCTGTCCTCTGGACCACTCCTCCTATCTGATCCTGCTTTGGACTCTGTCCCTTGCAGTCTCTCCTCCATGTGCTTCCACCTAGGAAGCTTACCTTCAGAAGTCTTATCTTCGGACCCTATGCAGCAGGTGAGACTCCTCCAGAGTTTCCTGTACTTCTCTAGAAGTTCCTATACTCCTCCGGAAGGTTCCTGTGCTCATCCAGAAGTCCCCCAGCACTCCACCAGAGTAGCCAGCCTCCGGAAGTCCTTTGGACTTCATTGTATTTCATCTGGACTTCATCCTGAAATTAAGGGCATGTACTCGGGAAAGGTGCAAAATAAAATATACTGACTACCGAGTGCTGAGCACTAAGTGTCGAGTTCCAAGTTCCAAGTTCCGAGTTCCAAGTTCCGAGTTCCAAGTTCCGAGTTCCGAGTGCCAAGTGCCCCGATGCTTTCGGGTATTAACACCCAGATAGCCCTCGCTCTCAGGGGCCCGTCAGAATTTAGATCATCTCAAACGGATGTGATTTGAGTGAGATATGAGCAAAATACTATATACCGGGTGAATTTTGGCATCAGAAGTTTGATGCTTTCGGGCATTGACATGCAGATAGCCCTCGATCTCAGGGGTGTGGGAGAATTCAGATTGTCTCAAATGGATATAATTTGAGTGAGATATATGCAAAATACAATATATTGACTACTAAGCGCTGAGTACCAAGTGCCGAGTGCCAAGTGCAGAGTGCCCTGATGCTTTCAGGCATTAACACCCAGATAGCCCATGCTCTCAGGGGCCCATCAGAATTTAGATCATCTCAAACAGATGTGATTTAATGTGTCCCAAGTGCTGAGTGCCAAGTCCCAAGTGCTGAGTGCCGAGTGCTGAGTTCCGAGTTCCGAGTGCCGAGTGCCCCGATGCTTTCGGGTATTAACGCCCAGATAGCCCTCGCTCTCAGGGACCCGTCAAAATTTAGATCATCTCAAACGGTGTCTTAATAACCGAGGGTCTTATATAAATACGTGTAAGAATGTAATGACACCACAATTACACTGGATAAGACTTCTTGCCAGTCCTCGATTAACACGGTCTACGACTTTTCTTCTTTCGTGGTAGATAACGTGTGAGTTCTTGGGAGGCTCGCTAAACCAATCAGTCAGATTAACTTAGCCGGAGCTTTATTATCTCTGATTGAAACTATGGGATTGTCTAGGATATACCGTCTAGACACTTGAACTGGTTTCCTGAATATACGGTTAACTGTTGAGAAGCTGGTCTCAAATGTGACTACGTGGACCAAAGCTCGTGTTGGTCAATATACAAATACCTGGTGAGAACGCTGGTCTCACAAATAACAACAAATGACAAATATAAAACAATGACAAATAACAACAATGACCAAAGCTCGTGTTGGTCAGTATACAAATACCTGGTGAGAATGCTGGTCTCACAAAATAACAACGGTGACCAAAGCTCGTGTTGGTCAGTAAACACTACGTGGTGAGAACACTGGTCTCACAAAACTGGGTTTCTATCGCGAGAAACTTACGTAATCTCAAGGGAAACACTTTCCCTGCACTTGCCTGGACAGTTCTTACAAAGGAAATGGGCTTTGTAAGCAGCAATTTGTTCAGACTGAAGCTTCTTAGGTGAGAGTTCAATTTGCTCAAGAGGGAGATTCTTGAATGCAACAAGTGGGAGATCTATTTTTTTTGTGGGAGAATGGGCTCTCCTTATATACATTTTGTGTGGGAATATTATGTAAGTAAAAAGGTGATGTAATGACTTCAGAATGTGGGAAGAATATTCCAAAAACTGGAGCAGAATGTTCTAGCAGGTGCAAAAGAACATTCCAGAATATTCATGGTGGGATAATGACATCATTCTGAGTCACTATGAGTCACTATGAGTCATTATGAGTCATTGGAATGTTCTAGCAAATTCCATGGAACATGACATCATTATGACATCACTATGATATCATATCTTTCAACCAAAATACCTGCAGGAGTGTAGGCGAAGTCCTATGACATCATTATGACATCATACCCTGTAGGTACAATTTTATGAAGCATCTGATTAGTCAGAGCATCCTAATAGAAAAGCAAAGTAAAGAAACACTAGAGAAAACAACTCAGAAATAATGGAACAAATAATAGTACACAATACGCGGGCTTTTTAGATAGGTTTTTGTTAGGCTTTGAACTTTTCTCTATGGGTTTCTCTAGCCAAAGTGAATAAGCCAAATGAAAGGCAATACATTAACCTTCATTTTGCTTCTCATATCAACTAGGTCATTATGTGATTCCCATCTCACATATGACTTTTCTTCAAAACATGGTGGATTCATGAATCGCTGAGGGAAAACTGAAACTATTGGACCAAGGTTTGATACCAAGGTATGGGTTGACTAGTCTGAGGACTAAGCTAACAGACTTTGTCTTTTAGGGGGATACCTAGTAGTCATGTCCATGCATGATTCCCAAATCATGCAGGACAACGGATGTGATTTGAGTGAGATATGAACAGAATACTATATACCGGGTGAATGTTGGCATCAGAAGTTCGATGCTTTCGATGTTATTGATGTCGGGTCTTGATGCTTTCGGGCATGAACATGTAGATAGCCCTCGATCTCAGGGGTGTGGCAGAATTCACGTTGTCTCAAACAGATATAATTTGAGTGAGATATTTGCACCATACTATGTATATACTGACTACCGAGTGCTGAGTGCTGAGTTTTGAGTTCCAAGTTCTGAGTGCCAAGTGCCAAGTTCCGAGTGCCGAGTGCCGAGTGCCCCGATGCTTTCGGGTATTAACACACAGATAGCCCACGCTCTCAGGGGCCCGTCGGAATTTAGATCATCTTAAATGGATGTGATTTGAGTGAGATATGAGCAAAATACTATATACCAAGTGAATTTCACCATCAGAAGTTTGATGCTTTTGATGTTATTGATATCAAGCCTTGATGCCTTCAGGCATTGACATGCAGATAGCCCTAGATCTCACAGGTCTGGCAGAATTTAGCCCATCCCAAATGGATAAGAGTTGAGTGAGATATGAGCAAAATCCCATATACTGTGTGTATTTCAGCATTGTAAGGTCAATGCTTTCCATGTTTGCAATGTCTAGCCTCAATGCATTCAGGCATTCATAAGCAGATAGAACTTGATCTCAGGGGCCTGTCACAATTCAGATCGTCTCACATGGATAAGACTTGAGTGAGATATGAGCAAAATATTATATATCGGGTGATTTTTGATGTCAGGCCTTGCACCAAGGGTAAGCACATAGCACAACAGGAATAAATCCTGTTGTCCTAGTATCCTTATATATTGCATATACTATCGAAGGGATGTTGGGGATCATATTTTGCCTCAAACAGACATGATTTGAGGGAGATATGAGCAAAATACAATTTATTGGGTGTGTCTGAGCTTCCCAGGTTGAATCTTTTTGTTGTCAGCCTTGTGTGGGAAAAATTCTAAACATCAGGAGAAACATAAAAACACATCATTAGGGACTGCATCAGGTTTGCTATGATCACACCTATGTATAATATGATAGATTGGCTTCCAATGTACTGTTCCAGTCCCTGAACCAGTATCTGTCAGTGGTATGTATCTCTAAATACAAAAAAACTCGAAATTCAAGGCAATCACTGTGCACTGGTGCAAGAAAGTTACAATCACAAGATATATACATCAGCAAAATATGATTTTGCCACATGGTTACCAGAAGGTCACAAGCTTTGACAGTGCTTACTAGACTAAGGATATGATTGTCTTAACTCAATAGTCTTAACTTGCTAGGCATAATATAAGCTTTCTTAATAACCATGACTGTCATATCTTCCATAATAATCCTAACCCTCACAGCTTATGTATTATGTAGTAATCAACAATCATATTAGACTATCAAGTGAAGACTATTGTGTAATGACTATCAAGTTAAGACTATTGTATTTTATTCTAAGTCTGTACAATAGACCTGTGATACTTGATGAGTGTCAGCCTGAACAGTATATTAAAGATCACACTATCATACTACACATAGGTATGACTATTGAAGACATGACGTAGTGCCTTATGATGTGTTTTTATGTGTCTCCTGATGTGTTGAGAATGTCCTACATTACCTCATATGTCCATGTGAGGCCATATGAATTCTGTGAACTCCTGACATTAAGGGCTATCCACATGTCAATGAACACAGTCATCTAGGCCTCACATTAAAATCATTGAAAGCATCAAACTCCTGATGCTGAAATACGATCCAAATTCTGAAGGACCCCGGAGAGTGAAGGCTATCTGCATATCGATGCCTGAAAGCATTGAGGCCCGACATCAAAATCATTGAAAGCATTGAACTTCCAATGCTGAAATTCACCTGATATATAGTATTTTGCTCATATCTCACTCAAATCACATCTGTTTGAGATAATCTAAATTCTGATGGACCCCTGAGAGCAAGGGCTATCTGGGTGGTAATGCCCGAAAGCATCGGGACACTCGACACTCGGAAGGCACTTGGCACTTGGCACTTGGCACTTGGCACTTGGTACTCAGCACTTGGTAGTCAGTATATGGGATTTTCCATATATCTCATTCAAATTATATCTGTTTCAGACAATCTGAATTTTACCACACCCCTGAGATCGAGGGCTATCTACATGTCAATACCCAAAAGCATTGAGACCCGACATCAAAAAGATCGAAAGCATCGAACTTCTGATGCCAAAATTCACCCGGTATATAGTATTTTGTTCATATCTCACTCAAATCACATCCGTTTGAGATGATCTAAATTCTGACAGGCCCTTGAGAGTGAGGGCTATCTGGGTGTTAATGCCCGAAAGCATCGGGGCACTCGGCACTCAGAACTCAGCACTCGGCACTTGGCACTTGGAACTCAGAACTCGGAACTCGGAACTCGGAACTCGGAACTCGGAACTCGGAACTCGGAACTCGGAACTCGGAACTCGGAACTCGGAACTCGGAACTCGGAACTCGGAACTCGGCACTTGGCACTCGGGAGTCAGTATATACATAGTATTTTGCAAATATCTCACTCAAATTATATCTGTTTGAGACAATGTGAATTTTGCCACACCCCTGAGATCGAGAGCTATCTACATGTCAATGCCCGAAAGCATCGAGACCCGACATCAATAACATCGAAAGCATCAAACTTCCAATGCTGAATTCACCCGGTATATAGTATTTTGCTCATATCTCACTCAAATCACATCTGTTTGAGATGGTCTAAATTCTGACGGGTCCCTGAGAGCGAGGGCTATCTGGGTGTTAATACCCGAAAGCATCGGGGCACTCGGCACTCGGCACTCAGCACACAGCAGAAAGCTTGATTGCAACACTGAAGGCACTGAGGTGGATGAGGGAACACCTCCTGACAGTGATTGAATGCCCGAACGCATCGGGGCACTCAGCACTCGGCACTCGGCACTCGGAACTCAGTACTCAGCACTTGGCACTCAACACTTGGGACTCATTCACCCTGTATCTTGGATTGTGCATATATCTCACTCAAATCATTTCTATTTAAGAATATCTAAATTCTGATGAATCCCTGAGATCTAGGGCTATCTGCATGTCAATGCCCGAAAGCATCGAGAGCTGACATCAAACACATCGAAAGCATCGAACTTCTGATGCCAAAATTCAACTGGTATATAGTATTTTGCTCATGTCTCACTCAAATCACATCTGTTTGAGATGATCTAAATTCTGACAGGCACCTGAGAGCGTGGGCTATCTGGGTGTTAATGCCTGAAAGTATTGGGGCACTTGGCACTTGGCACTCGGCACTCGGACTCGGCACTTGGCACTCGGCACTTGGCACTCGGAACTCGGAACTCGGCGCTCAGCACTCGGAACTCGGAACTCGGCACTCAGCACTTGGCACTTGGTACTCAGCCTCGGTAGTCAGTGTGTGGTATTTTGCATATATCTCACTCAAATTATATCTGTTTCAGACAATCTACATTTTGCCACACCCCTGAGATCGAGGGCTATCTACATGTCAATGCCCGAAAGCATCGAGACCCGACATCAAAAACATCGAAAGCATCAAACTTCCAATGCTGAAATTCACCCAGTATATAGTATTTTGCTCATATCTCACCCAAATCACATCCGTTTGAGGTGATCTAAATTCTGATGACCCCCTGAGAGCGAGGGCTATCTGTGTTTTAATACCCGGAAGCATCAGGGCACTCGGCACTTGGAACTCGGCACTTGGCACTTGGCACTTGGCACTCAGCACTCGGCACTCGGCACTTGGCACTCAGCACTCGGTACTTAGTACTTGGTAGTCAGTACTCGGTGATTCGAGTCTCGAGACTTGAGACTCGTGATTCACAAGTCAAAATTTGAAACTAATGTGTAGTATCTTATGTATTTCTGTACTCATTTCACTGACTACCGAGTGCCGGATCTCAAGTCTTGGGTATCAGGTCTCGGTACTCGGTACTCGGTATTTCCAGATGACAAAAATGTATATCATCTTAAATTTGAATTTTCTTAACTTGTAAAAATGTATGAGTTTCCAGTTGAGTTTTGAATTTTGAGTTTTGAGTCTCTTGAGTCCCGAGTCTGGGTGTTCAGGGCTCAGGTTTCAGGTTTCAGGTTTTGGGGTTTGGGTTTTGGGTTTTGGGTTTTGGGTTTTGGGTTTTGGGTTTTGGGTTTTGGGTTTTGGGTTTTGGGTTTTAGTACTTGGTACTTGATATTACCCGACGTCGGCCCACCCGTCTATGTAAAATTCTGCACTTCAGCCCACCCATCTATCTAATATGACCCCACGTCGGCCCACCTGTCTATGTAATAAATAATTCACCTCACCCTCAGCCCACCCGTCTATCTAATATTACCCCACATCGGCCCACCTGTCTATGTAATAAATAATTCACTTCACCCTCGGCCCACCCGTCTATCTAATATTACCCCACATCGGCCCACCCATCTATGTAATAAATAATTCACCCCACCCTTGGCTCACCCGTCTATCTAATATTTCCCTACATCGGCCCACCCGTTTATCTAATAAATATTTCACCGCTCCCTCGGCCCATCCATCTACAAAATAATACTGATACGTCGGCCCACCCGTCTATATAATACTATTTGCTATACATCTCTCCTCAGGTCTATAATATATGTCAATCCTACTCTACATATTAGTCACATGGGCCCACCCATCTCCATAATAATATTTCTCCCGGCCCATCCGCTATCATTGATGATATGTAACTCTAACTATTGTTCATCTCCTTTCGGCATTCCTGTATACCAGTATACCGGTTATCCTTTACTTCTGTTATGCTTACTGATCTGCTACACTTACTGATCCGCTTTAGCTTATACTTCATTCCTGGTTATGATTCGTTATCCATCCGACTTACCGATATGCTGTACACATACTTTGCTTATACTTCGTACATAGCCTCGCACCTTTGCTTATTGATCATTCCATTAGTTACCCATAGTATATAAACCCTTGTACATGCGCTGTGGTAGATCAGTTCGAATATCATCTTAGATTGCACTCATTCTGTCTGGACTCTAAGTCCCTCCGTTATCCGTCTGGACTTGAGTGCGATACTCTTGTCAACTCCGAGACTTAGGATTGATTCCTATAGTCTGTATATCCGCCTCTGTCTTTGGACAGTCCTCACCCATTAGTTTCTAGTTTGGATCCGATCCAGATTAGCCATTACTATATACGTTCAATATCCGGAAGCCCTAATGGATCCGTTATGAGACTTATCTGTCTCCATAGACGCGATATTCTAACACTCTGAAATAAGGGGCAAGACTCAGGAAAGGGGCACAGTGCACAAGCTGAGGCCGAAGCCCTTCGGATCCGACACGACTTGAGTACTTGAGTACGGTCTTAACACCATCTTCATAAACTGTTTCTTGTGCGATACATGTAAGGACAATGATTCCCCAATAGACACCTGCCTATGAACAATATGAATTCAGATGGGGGGCATATTCATCAGGGTCAAGCGCTTACATGGGTGGAGAAACGCACAGAAGCTGGTGTCCCTTCTCTCGCATCAGATCAATTGGTCATTCTACTGAATATACCACCTAGGCATCTCTGTCAATTTCAGCAAGTCAGGAAAGAAGGTAGAGTTTGCTGAAGTACAGATCAGCAAGTCAAACATGCTGATTGAACATGCAGCAGGAAGGAAAGACTCTGCGACTGGCTGACAGGAATCTGACGAAACCCTGTCATGCATGTTGGTGCTGTCCAGGAGAACACTGGGACTCCTGACAAGTGCAGCAGACTGTTTGGGGTAAAATAGTCAACCATTGAAATCGATATAATGAAAGACAAAGTGCAGCAAGTACTAGGTAGTAGCCTAGTAGGTAGTCCACGAGATTGTGAAAATGCAGAAAAAATGTCAGTGATAGAGAACAGGAACATCGGGAATGTCGTCACATTCATCTGCTGCCATGGCTTTAAGAAGAGCGTCATATTCATGACTGCTGCCAGTACTGCCAGCAGATGACAAAAGTTCCTCCTGGCACTTGTCATCCGACTCCAGCGTACACTGTATTTGGGTGGAGTATTCCATTTCCTGCTCTGATGCTGCCCATCCTTTGGTAAAGTTGAGTTGCTCTTTCTTCAGTAAAAATTTTAGCATCTGGAGCACCTCCATCATAACAGGGCTGAGGCGATTGCACTTCTTTGTACACGTCTCGCTGCTTGACAAGAAAATGCATTTGCAGGGAACAGTGGAAGCCTGGATAGGTAGATAATCCATCACAAGGCTGTAGATAGTGGGAAACAGGGACTTCGAGCTCTGGTCGACATACCATCAATAATAAATAGAAGTAGATAAAGAACTCACATTCCAAAATGCAAGCACATCAGTTCCTTGAGGGCTGACATGGGACATACTGTATGCGTGAAATTCCTCGTCAAGTGTTTGAACACCAGGATCGTGACGCGGCAAGCCAATATCAGGAATACCGTAAACTTGTGCACCTAAGGTTGCAGTGTGCGATTGGTGAACCGGTGTTTCTACGGTTGGACCTTGAGTAGCATTGGCTCTCTTCTCCCATAGCTGTAGGACATGTTAGATTAAAGATGCCTTGTTCGAGTCAAAGTAGATGTACCTGTTGTATAATACACTCCCTGGCACTACGAGCTCGTTCTTCAGCCCAGTGGCTATCAGTCCATGACAGACATAATGTAGGGTCAACGACTATGAGAATTCGTGAGATTAAATGACCTATACTAAGACCAAACTCACACATCACAATTGAATACATGTTTGTCTCGCTCATCTTGTGGCCATACTTATCTGCCCAGGCTAAGCCTACATCAATTATAGGCGCACAGTGCCTGGCAATCCGGGCCACCCCTTCCCACCACTCTACCAAACCTTCCAAGGCACAGACTGCCCTACTCAACATAGGGGTACTGTCACTAGACATTGATTGCTGACAAGCATGGGGCGCCTGAGATAGATTAGAATGCATTGCAGGCTCTAATGATGTCGACACTGACCTCTAAAATCACTTCAAGATCTTGCAGTACCATCCACTCCATTGGGCTCAACCCGTGTTCGGTTAAATTGGTGTGAGTCACAAGGTAGCAATCAATAGCCTGGGCCACTGTGAGTTTACAATGAATGTCATATGAGACAAAGTCTTACTGGGCGAAGCGTTCGAAGACGATTGACCATGATATATGTCGAATCCCATCAAGTAGGCTCTCGCATAGGAGTTCGACAACTGGAAACTTGCCTCCTGGAAACAAATTTCCTTGGTTGCCGATTAAGATAGCGTTCTGGAAGGCTTCTTGTCATTGCCCCAATGCACAGATCACACGCACAAGATTTTTGCCCCGCTTTATGGGTTTAAGTTTCAGAGCCTCCAAATATGACTCCTTTTTGATGATGGTACCGCTGTAGAGACTGGAGTCTCCACAGGTGCATATGGGTACAGTCCACTTTCCCTTCATGATGTGCTCGCTATTTTGCAATGTGCCCCAAATGCAACATACGTGCTTTCATGTTTCACATTTAGCATGTTTCATATTTTGCATTTGGTGCATTTCCACACATACGCACTTTCGCGTTTTGCGCATCCACATTCCTTCAGTCGCGCATCCGTAATAATGCGCTTTTGTCACATTTCACCTTAGCATGTTTGACTTGTCACATTTCACCTTAGCACGTTTCGTCGCGTTGTCGCATTTTTCGCATTTGGTACAGTCACATTTTGCCTTTCGCATTGTCACATCCTATGCAGTCACCTTTATAGTGCCTTGCCTTCTCACATCCTCGCATTGACAGACCCTTGCTATTGCTCATTCGGGCTTTCCTGATTACGCGCATATGCACTTTGGCGCATACCAGTGCATTTGAGTGTGTTACATCGCACTTCGTCGCACTTCCCTAGGATCCGTTGCCCGTCCTCCGCATGTCCTGTCCTAGTCCTCCAAGGTCCATTGGTGTGTGCTCGTTTCACTAGAACTCATATACCGTCACACAGGCACTTGTACTTATTACTATGTTTTGTTATGGACCCTGACTTACCTCATCATATACCTTAGTGCTCCCTACTCGGTTCCGAGGCCTGGGAACTTGCTTAGCATACTTACACATCAACATGTTCATTTTTCTGTTACTTACTTCCATTCCACTACCTTCAAAGTGTATAGCACTAGTGACCATCTAAATCCACAAGTTTTCCCTCCATTTGGCGCTTTGACATCCTAAAGCGCTTATTGCCACGTCTATATTTCCTCTTGGTTCTCTATTTGATTGCCACCTCAACCCGAGCACTCTGTTGAGGTCGCGCAAAACACGCTTTGACATTAAAATGTGCTTTTCCGCACTTTCACCTTATCAGCACGTTTAGGCGCCTTTCATCTGTGCACTTTGCCTTTGGGTGCATCATTTGCATCAGTGTCCCACTCAGGTCTCTAGACAGAACTTCCAGTTATAGATCCCCCTCATCTTTTCTAGAGGAATCTTTCTCAGTAGCAATCCCCTTGGGATGACTTTTCGCTCGTATCCAGAGGAGTACTTGAGAGCCCACTTCCTACTCTTCCCCCTTAGCATGCAGCTATCATTCCTCGCCCTCACCGCAAGCTAGCCACTCAGTGGGCACTGTTGCAAGATCCATGGAATGGTAGGTGGAAATGATATGCTGAACACATATGTTGATTATATGCGGGAAACATGGGATCTTGCAATCAACAGGATTAAACTTGATACCATGTGCCAACAGCAAATGAGAAAGCTCAACCATGGTAGTTTGATTGTTTCACACATTATCTAGAGTGAAAGCTATAAGGGCGGCCTTGAGAACAAGCTTTGATGCTTTCAGGGCGATCCAGTGAGCTGTCAATGCCATGAATGGATGGCGATTCTCGTCTGACCAGAGATCAGACGTAAACGAGATCTTTCCCTCTGCTTTCTGAAAGAATATAAGATAATTTGTAAAATAAACAGTCGTACACTTACAGCCATATTTTGCTTTAAAACGTCAAAATATTTCTATCATGTTTCGACTATCAGCTTGCGAAGTTTTGTCCGATGGGGAATGTTGGACTCACGTAGATCCTTTCGGAACTTGGGGCATTCCATTAAGTTCATCGCCTAAAGATGTCAATTGATAACAGCATTGTAGAGAGCAAATACATACTCACTTGGTCATCAACCACAATGAATTTGACGAGTTGCCTGTGCATCTCCTCGATAGTGAAATCCAGTATTGCATCTGCAAGCATTGACACCCCTAGCCTGGGTCCTGAACCAAGACTTCCCCCGCCGGGGGGGGAACCAAATGACTCAGGAGACTTGTTGGGGTTCTGGTCAAGCTCCTGACAGATTTGAGCAAGACTCCACCCCATATCAAGAAGGTTCCGGACATCTTTGGCCCCAACTTTCAGTTTCAATTGCTCCAGTGCAGTGATATAAACACGCAGGTGGAATTTGAGCAAATGACCATGAAGAATGCCTGTAGTGGTTGACGAACCATATTCAGCAACAGTATATGA